>NC_044354.1:14213737-14248737 GCF_007364275.1 Archocentrus centrarchus | reverse complement strand
GAGCTTTGCTTTTTCCTTTTTATCTTTTTGTGCTTTGTTGAACTGTTTGTTCAATAAATGACTGGCAACAATTCTGTGCTGTCTCAAAGTGTTGATTCTAATTGGAACTAAAAAAAACCTTGGAAGATAGCTTATTGGCCTAAAAGGGGAGGATTTATCTCATTACATTTTTGACCCAACACTACACGGATGAGTGTGTCCAAACTTTTGACTGGTACTGTAATATAAACAGAGCATGCACAGGCTGAGACATTCTTATCTATAGTTTCCACTATGAGTCAAAGTATAGAAACTGTGAAGTTCCCATAGTGCCGTTAATTTTTTTTTTTTTATCTTTTTATCGGACAACTGCTGCCTGCGTCTCAACTTCTTTCCAGTTTGCAGTGTAGTTAAGATTACTCTCACATCAACAGACACACTTGTTTTGACAGGCTGAACTACACACAGTGAGTAAAGTGACTTTTATTAAATAATTAGTAAGGTGCACCTTTGTCCTTGAGTGAACTGCATACATACAGACATGCACATGCTGAAATCTGTCTTTGTTTCCTATGGAAAAAGGGAACATGTTCCAAGGACAACAAAAACAAACTTTAGTTCTTAAAACAAGCCTGGGATCTGGCTCCAGTCCTTTATCTATCTTTACTCTCTCTTCCTTTTAAAGCCTTTAAAATAAAACAAAGCTGAGTCTGATGTTGCTTTCAAGGACTCACCATCTGTAGCTATGTTTTCCACTGGGAGGTTATGTATATGAGACATGTAACCGACTGCTGAGAAGATCACAAACCCAGCCAGGATACTAGTGAAAGAGTTGGTCAATGACACAATCAGTGCATCCCTGGGAAAGAATAAGGACAAAGAAACAATCTGTCCATGAATCACAGTTTTTTTGCTGCCATGTTGCTATCAAGTTCCCACTCTATCAGAAATGTCTGAGGCCTTCAGCGGTACTACAACAGAATCTTTAGAAACAAAGTAACTTCTGCTGCTGTGCCCAAAACAGCCATATAACCTTGTCCTCACAACACAGGCATCTGAGAGCACTGCTGTTCAGTAAGGAAACTGGTCAACTTTATAGTAATGTGTTTGTATTAACTACAAGTCAAGGGTCAATTTAACATATTTTAAATTATTGTGTATTTAACTCAAGATCACAGACGCTGAAGTTATCAATAACTGTCCGTTGATGATTGTAATCTTTCAACATTTTTTGTATATCTCGTTCCCAAATGGCTGCTTTTTCAAGGCATTTGAGCTTTTTTACACAGCGTGTGATGAACCTTTACCTGCAAATGTTGTTGTTGAACTTGTTGTAACTAGCCATTGAAATCATGGAGCCAAATGCTATTCCGAGGGAGTTAAACACCTGGGAAGCTGCATTAAGCCAAACCTGTGATGGAGATAAAGGAGAGCTAAAGATCAGTCCTGGTATAGTTTCATTTAATTTGGCCATGCAAATTAATTTTCTTACTAATAAGTATTTTTCTTGCTTCTTAGAAGCAAGAAAAATTTATTGTTAAGCAAGCAGAAAAACAAGGAATTGAATTATTGGGAACCGGTTCTCTACAAGAACCGGTATTTTTCTTGCTTCTTAGAAGCATTTTTAACATTTTAGCATAAAATACAACTGCAAGATGTGCGAGAACCAGCCTCTGATCCAGCCAGACTCTGGCAGTCCTCATCAACTAAATGTTACAGGAGATGGAGATTATTCATACAGTATAGTGAATGCAGTACAGCAAAATAGGGTTGCAACTATCAGTTATTCCAGATTAATCGAGTGATCTGAGTAGAAATACTTTTTTCGTATTAACAATCCATCTGCATATTTTAACTTCCATACTGCAGTTTTTTTGCTGTGTGAAACAAACAGCGGTGGATGGAGCAGCTACAAACAGCAGCTCTGCCTTTTTGCGCTTGCTGCGTGTGCACAGACTGCACGTAAAACAGCTGCTGCTGTTGCTGAAACACTGTGAACATAATTTTGTAATGCTTTTTATCCTGACACTTCTGTCTTCATGCTGTTGGATATATTCATAAGGCGCGTGTGTAATGTAATCACGTAAATGCGTCCTCACGTCAATGGAATCAATAAGCGGAATCGTTAAGCAAGCAGAAAAACGAGGAATTGAACTATTGGGAACCGGTTCTCTACAAGAACCGGTTCTCTACAAGATATCAAGGTTTAATCAACATCACTACAAGAACCGGTTCCCAATTCCCATCCCTACTCCTCACCCCAGTCTTTCCCAGCCTCAGAGAGTTTTCTAGTTTTACTGTATGCTGGCCTGTGACTACTTGCCTTTAAATAAAAAACTTCCCCTTGTTTGCCTCAGCTTGTCTGCATTTGTGTCCTGCATATCCTACAGACTCGTGCCAAACGAGTAATAGCAGAGCAGCAGTAGTAGAACTTAGAAAAATGAATTTGTGTGATAATAAGTGCCCAGAGAACTACCTTTGTTGAGGTCATAGGTGAAATAACCTTTTCAGGTCTGGCTTACTTTAAGATTGAACCTTGAGCAGACACAAGGTAAAATTCTACTCTTTGAAAAGTAAAATATTAAGCAATTAAAAAAAGAGAGAGACAGCGAGAGAGAAGTGGCCTGAACTGGTGCAAACTGGTGCAAACTGGTGCAAACTGCATTTGGGTATCAAGGTTTAACCAACAGCTCAGAGATTAACAGTCTCACCTTCACTTCAAACAGTTTGCTCCAGACAGGTGTCACAAAATAGAGGATACCATTCTTAGCTCCAGGAAGCTGCACATTATTTATGAGCAGGGCAAACAGAATGAAGTATGGAAACACAGCAGTGAAATATACCACCTACAGAAAAACAGTGAAAAAAAGACAGATAATACAACATGAAATCCCCCAAAACAACCTTCATTACAATAACCACAATACAGCTCTTACCTTTCCTGTGGATTTGACTCCTTTAAATATACATAAGTATACAATAACCCAGGCAAAGAGAAGACAGCCAAAGAGTTCCCAGCAAAGACCACCTAATTCTTCAATGCCACTGGTCTTTTCAGAAGTCTGTGACTGGGAAAAAAGAAAAAGAAAAGAGATGTGACCGTGGTATCCTTAAGAACCCAGAACACAGTAACAATGATTATAACATTCTACTAAAACCTGATTAGTCTGCAACACATATTATAACATAGCTTAACCCTTCACACTCCAAGAGAAATGCAAAACATTCAGAGTGAAACAACAAAAACTGTTTAGAATTTGGAAAAAGTGCCGTTCACTAATGACTAACAAATGTTTTCAGTGCCTTTAAGAAAAACACAGCATGATTTGAGTGAGGGCTGCTTACACAGCACAGTAATGCTAATCAAAGTGAAGTCTTCTCACTCAAAGAATTGTTGGCTGGCAGACTGTAGGTGGGTGTTGTTGCCAGGAAAGCCACTGGAACAGTTTCCAACGGCATTCCAAGTGTTGTTGCAGGACTTCCAGGGCAGGGTCTCCACTCCGAATGAGTTGAACAAATAGTAAAGTGCCCAGCTTATGAGCACGTTGTAGTACGTGGAGACAACAAAGGAGATAACAACTGTGGCCAGACCAACACCTGCAGAGTGGCACGTGGGGATAAAGGGAGAAAAGTGAGTGACGGCTCTGCAGAAATTATGCCAACTGTGCCAACTTTATTCTCATATACAAAGCATTACTGAGTGCCAGATACTTGGGCCCGATAACAAATACAAATATGAAAAATATCTTGTATAGAACCACCAGAGAAAAACCAGTATCATGCAGTAATCTCTGCCCAGTGGTGGTAAAACTTGGCCAAAGATAAGACAAATTTCTGGGGCCATTGATTAAAAACTACACTGTGTTATTTAGTTGGTGAATATAAAAGATTACTGAGTAAAGGTGAGATCAAAGTCCTTCAGCAGATGGAAATTATTCAGTCTTTTAACACCTGTGGTTCTCAGCCGTGTGTCAGGTTTCAGACTGTGGTGAGTATATCTGTAAATAATACTGGCATGCTTCAGCATTAAGGACAATGACTCAGCTAAAGAGCTTCCCATCCAGAGCAGGCATACAGGGTCATTATTCAGCTGAAACGACAATCTTTTCAAATGCAACAACAACAAAAAATCTGCTGCACAATTGTTCTGTCAAAGGGTTTTATGCATTCAGATCAACAGTCAGAAGAATAGGCTGACATTTTTGGGAATATAATTTGCTTTGAGAAAGTCATTTAAATGACAGTTAATAATCTGTTTTCCTTCACTTTCTTCTAAGCTAAGCCCATTATTTAGTTGCTTTAGCTACCTCCGAGTGTCAGACATCTGTTTTCCAAGCTAAATCTGGTCAGTCAGTCAGTCATAGCCTTTAAAATTTCTTTGAATGTGTAAATATGTTTGATAAGTGAAAGGAGAGAAGGCTATTAATTGTACACACTTGAATTTCAACCCTTGACTGATTCACATTTATCCAGTGAGCAATTTTCTGCAGATTTCTAAATGGTACATATGCATCAAGGCCAAAAATCCTGTTTCCTATCTAATAAAATATGGAAGAAGACGCAACTGAAAAACAGCTCTGAGTCAGCATAAGCCAAAAGAAACCCCTGTAATCTCCAGGATCAGTTGGAACCACTGTGTACAGTCAACATAATGCACTACTTCCTTTATCATGTGTCTGCCACTTTCACACTCTGTATATAGCATCCTTGGATGACTGCTTCACTGGTAGGCAGACTCCAAGTTTTATAGTGATACATATTCCAAACTGCCCAAAGAACTAGGTCAGCTCTACAAAAGAAAAACAAAGCAGCGCAAACAAAAGCAGGTTTTATATCCTATCATGCATCACACATCCACCAGATGGATTCCCTCACTGAGACAAACGAGGTAATCAAACACTTGTCCTAACCTACGTTCATTTGCTAGGATTATTGGAGTAAATCAGATGAGTATATTTGCTATATTGGTGATATTTGTGGGCACCTCTATCATGGATCACATATATGAAAGTAAACTGCACTTGAATTGCACAAGGAAATCATTCAGAAGAACAGAGAGGAAAAAAAAAAAAAACTACCTGCTTTTGGCCCTTGTTTAGCACAGAGCATTAACCAGGAAGAAATGAGCGATAAATCAAGTGAAGGACCCAAACGTTTTGACCGTGTAGATAATCTCTGTATTTAAAGAGATAAGAAAACTATGGAGAAAAATCTTCAGTTAGAACAAGACAGAAAGCATTTTCATTCCACACCCACAAGTAGAGATAGTTGATGGCTGGGCTCACTCATGATTGACTTAATTATCACTGAATTATGCAGAAGTTACTGATGTTAAGTTGATTGTTTGAAGGATTTAATCATATCTTATGGATTTAAAAAACATTCAGTCATAGAGGTAGTACATTTGGCTTAACAAGTTCTCATCCATCAACATATGAAAACAAAAATCAAGAATTATTAAAACATTCGGACAGCTGTATGTCTTCACCATGGTTAAATATTGATAAATATTTTAAAAATAACAAATATAGTAACTAACTGGATCTGAGCTGTTTTTTGTTTTTTTTTACATTACACTGAATGATGAGGTGGGCTTAATGGCCGGAGAAAAGCAGACTGATCAGCATATGGAGCGTGTCATGCTTACATTCGTTATTCCTGTTTTTCCAGTGTTCTTGTCAAAAAAAATTAAAAAAATAAACAAAACAAAAAAAAAAAAAAAAACAGCCTCTTTCTGAGAAACCCTGGCAAGATTTCAAACCATCCCTGTCTATAGAAGAGTTAACTGCACTATGTGCTCATTTGTACTGTAAATAGAGTATTGCTGTTTGTGTTTGTAAATGCACCGTTAACTCAGTAAATATGTCATTTATTACTACACCCCTGGCTGAACAGACACAATATTCTTATCTTATTTCAATTTATGTAGACCGTATAATTTTCAGTACTGATTCATATCATATGTACTAATGTGTATAGCAATCCACTTATAAACAAAGATGTATCTTGTGTTTTAATTTTAACCTCTATCATCTCTTTTAACATTATCTGGGTCAGAAGAGCAGTTCTCTTTGGAACTCAATGTTTAGACACTTTATTGATCAGCCGGGGGTTCTGGTGCTGTGGATCAGTAAAAACTATTTAACTGAAGTTTGCAAACTGTAATTGTAGTCACTTATTAAAAGTCAATGCTTAATAAGCTTTGACTGACTAATAAGGCAGAAAGATGTCTTTTCTCTAAAAGTATTCCAGAAAATGGCAAATGGCAAATTAAGAAAAATCCAGCAGAGGTTTGTCATATTACAGCAGAGTCACGGTCCTGTGGAGTCTCTTACCTTTCAACAAGGGGCAGATTTTGGTGAAAGCATGCACCGGCCCTAAACGAGTATACTGCCCTATAGTGAACTCCATGAAGAGCAGAGGAATGCCACACAGGAGCACCATGGTAAGATAAGGAATCATGAAGGCACCTGAAGAAAACAAAAGTTTACAGCTTTACACCTCTCCTGAATAGACCATACATAAGTCTGTAGAAAGACAAAAAAAATAAAATTTAAAATTTAAAAAATCCCTGTGTCAATGTTTAACTTAACAAAACAAACAAACAAAAAAAAAAACAGGTGTAACAAAGACACATATTAGGCAACACTGCATTTTCCAGTTGATTCCCATTCTTCAAATATTTGCAGGGAAATAGCTGACAGTATTCACCAGCTCTTAATTTAAAGATACACTGCGGTTGTATTTCTGTGTGTTGGGGACAACAGGAATCTAAAATTAAACTAAAAACTTTAACTAGTCTCGGAAAAACGTACCTAATCTAGAACGAATGATTGTGTACTTATAAAACAGGAGTAGAAATATGCTGTATAATGTATTATAACTAAGTAAACGACTAAGCAATCTCTTGTGAGCTGAGCATTTACTTGTTAATCCACTGTTTAACAGACTGGGCAGCTGCTGTTGCATAACTGAAACTTTGGCTTGTAACTCAGGTAAACGAAATCATTTCAGGTTTAAGTCACTCAGAAATATTGTATTTTAAACAGCCTGAATAGACTTTACTCGAGCCCATTAATAGCTCGTTACATCATTTCACAAGTACAGTATATATATTAATCCAAGCTTGTCGCATGCTTTGTTTGCGGTCTGCTTCGTTTCCCATCTCTCACCTCCACCGCTGTTGTAGCACAGGTACGGAAATCTCCAGACGTTGCCGAGTCCCACGGCGTAACCCACCGTAGCCAGGATGAACTCCAGCCGGCCGCTCCATGTGGGTCTCTGAGCCTCTGCATCTGCGGTCCTCTCGCCGATGCCTTTGAGATCTGAATGTTTCAGCTCACAGTCCCTTGTGTCAGAGGTTCCCTGTGACTTTCCGACACCGAAATCCATCGTAACTGGTGAGGTTAAAGAGGTTTGTGTTAATAGAATGAGAGGGCGCTGTGGAAGACCGTATAAATAATAAACACGCCTTAATTAGACAAAAGCTTTTGCGTCGGTTAGATTGAGCGCCTCTAAAGAGAAGAAAACAAGCAAACAATTAACTTAGTAAGAGTTTGGAAACAAGGATACGGGGATGTCGCTGCAAGAGCATAAAATGAGCTACTGAAAGCGCACCCTCACTAAACAGTGAACAGGTGTGGTGCCAAAAAGTGATCGTCTGCCAAAAAGTGATTTCCGATGTTTCTGTGTTTTGTTTTGTTTTGTTTTTGTTTTTAAGTGTCATGTCTTTGCTTAGATTGGTAAATAGACGATAGGCAACAAGATTTATGAAGGGCTCATATAAGTACCCTGTGTTTCTGTGTCGACATTATAATCAATGCAGTACTTTTTGGCCACTTAAAAATATCTTTAAAAAACTGCGATGTTTTATTTGTTGCAATTTCTGCTGCCCTCTTGGCCAGATCTCTATGAAAAAAACAAAAACACATGGCAGTTTTTACCCTGATAAATAAAGGGTGCAAGAGTCTCAGCCAAAAGTAATTGTAGCTTCTAGCTTGTGACAGCAGTGTTGTTTCTCGTTCAAAATGACTTGACATCTTTCATGAGGGATATGTTTGCCATATGTTTCAAAAATTTTAGGCCAAACACAGCTACACTAGAGGAGCGGACTCCATGGGGTTTACCAGCACGTCTTGCCGGTGTCATGTCAAAAAGTGATTTCCGGTATTTGCCAAAAACAAAACAAAATAAAACAAACTATATATAACTATATACAACTCTCTCTCTCTCTCTCTCTCTCTCTCTCTCTCTATATATATATATATATATATATATATATATATATATATATATGTCACTTTTTGGCAGAGGATCACTTTTTGACAACGTGCTGGTAAACCCCATCGACTTCTCCGTCTATTGTAACGCAGACTCTTTTTTCCATCCCTTCCCTGACTCCTGTCAACCAAGAGTGGGTGAGGAGAGTGGACTGGCCCGGTCTGGTCTTGTCTTTCCAAAATAAAAGTCCATACTCGAGCGGGTTTTTTTTAACGGACACGAAATTGTTTTGCATTTATTTATTTATTTTGTGAGTAAGTACGGCTTATGATTGATTTCTGTATGCATAGATATGTGAATGCAATTCAAAACATCCCACAAATAAACATGCAGAAGAAATTAAATAGGCTCGGGCCCTAAACACATTCTGTGGCTGGTAAAACTAGAAAGAAAAGAACAGCTCTTTTATTTTGAAGGCAAATTTAGATTTTTCCTTCTAGCGCTCCGCTTTACTGACCTGATGTGAGTTTGAAGTATTTCTCAAGATCCCTGGTTTTAGGACATATTTACCAGGTAGGCAACCATAAGTAAAGGACGACAAAAGAAAATGCTTCATGAGAGACTTATAGAGTTGTGTGAGAGAGAGAGATTTGTGCTGAACTCTTTTTAAAAAAGTCCGTAAAGGATCAATGTTTGTTCAGGTTTGGATGTACGCGTTTGTAAAATAGTTTTACATGTTGTCATATTGCTATGTATTGCAGTGGATAGGAGCACACATTTGTGAGTCCTCAAAAGTTACACACAAGTCACTGTACACATTGCAAATTTAAGTTTAGGCTTGCGACTCATATCATACGCATTGCAATTCAAACACTTCTGAGACACATTTCTCCAGGGGCGTAGGAATGAGTTTCCTATTGGGGGGGACACATATTGGAAACCTCACAGATCCATTAAATACTCTGAGAAAAGCATAAAAAAAAGCATGCTATTTGATCTTTTACTTTCTTATTTTTCAAATGTTTCTTGGAAAAATAGTGTTTGTGACACTTATATGCTGCATGTATAATTTACATATGGATATGTTTTATTAATCATAGGACGTGGGCAAACTGGCTGATCACAGATAAATGTTACCAGTGCATAGATAACTGTTACCAATGCACAGATAAATGTTACCAGTGCACAGATAAATGTTACCAGTGCACACATAAATGTACCATGCCACAGATAAATGTTACCAGTGCACAGATAAATGTTACCAGTGCACAGATAAATGTTACCAATGCACAGATAAATGTTACCAGTGCACAATAAATGTTACCAGTGCACAGATAAATGTTACCAATGCAACACATAAATGTTACCAATGCACAAATAAATGTTACCAGTGCACAGATAAATGTTTACCAGTGCACGATAAATGTTACCAGTGCACACATAAATGTTACCAATGCACAGATAAATGTTACCAGTGCACAGATAAATGTTACCAGTGCACAGATAAATGTTACCAATGCACACATAAATGTTACCAATGCACAGATAAATGTTACCAGTGCACAGATAAATGTTACCAGTGCACAGATAAATGTTACCAATGCACACAGAAATGTTACCAATGCACAGATAAATGTTACCAGTGCATGCACAGATAAATGTTACCAGTGCACAGATAAATGTTACCAATGCACAATAAATGTTACCAATGCACAGATAAATGTTACCAGTGCACAGATAAATGTTACCATGCACAGATAAATGTTACCAATGCACAGATAAATGTTACCAATGCACAGATAAATGTTACCAGTGCACAGATAAATGTTACCAGTGCACAGATAAATGTTACCAATGCACACATAATGTTACCAATGCACAATAAATGTTACCAGTGCCAGATAATGTTACCATGCACATAAATGTTACCAATGCACACATAATGTTACCAATGCACAAATAAATGTTACCAGTGCATACTTACCAATGCACAAATGTTACCAATGAACAGATAAATGTTACCAGTGCACACATAAAAGTTACCAGTGAACAAATAAAATGTTACCAATGCACAGATAAATGTTACCAGTGCACAAGATAAATGTAACCAGTGCATACTTACCAATGCACAAATGTTACAATGAACAGATAAATGTTACCAGTGCACAGATAAATGTTACCAGTGCACAAATAAATATTACCAGTGCACAGATAATTGTTACCAGTGCACAAATAAATATTACCAATGCACAGATAAATGTTACCAATGCACAGATAAATGTTACTAATGCACAGATAAATGTTACCAGTGCACAGATAAATGTTACCAATGCACAGATAATGTTACCAATACATAGATAAATCCTCCCCTTAGAATTATAAGGTTCTGATATTTTTGACGAAATTGAGTTATTGTCATATACTTATTTGCTGACCACTTATGAACAATATGTAAGAGATTTTTTTCATATATATATATATATATATATATATATATATATATATATATATATATATATATATATATATATATATATATATATATATATATATATATATATATTGGGCGTTTTATTCACAAAATAATAAGGTTCTATCTGCAAAATCAAGCTTCAACTTGGTACTATAAGGTTCTATCTGTGAACCGATAGGCACTTGAAATGTTCACAAGAGAGCCAATCAGGCTGCTTCTTTTTTGTAATGTTGGTGCCCAATGTCAAGCAAAGGAGCAGAGGAGATGCTAGAGAAAATGTTTCATGGTAAGCTGGGGCTGTTTACAAGACATCTAAAGCTTGAGGATTTCAAAAATGAGTTGACAACAGACAGAAGTACTAATGGCAGGAAAATTCTTAACTTTTGATTTCTTTTTTTTTAGATTGCACTGAGCTGTTTCTTTGCACTGTTAGCTACGAAGCTAGTGAGCTAACACTAGTTTTGTATTGTTTGTCTGTGGTCAGTGCTAACATAAAAAACAAACAATGTAGTTGGTAATATTGAGAATAGTCAATGGTCATAATATAAGTTACCTCACGTATAAAATATTATTGAAGAATGACTTCAGATTTTAATATATTCTATGACCTAGTAGTGGTACCATGCTAATGAGCTCTTTCTTTTTTATTTCTGTCATCAAACTCCAGAAGAGCAAGTAAAACAAAAAAAACACCAGAAAAGGGACGGCAAAGAAATTGTTACATTTTTTCCTGAATAAATACAACTGAAAGAAAACAGTTCATTGTCAGTGACATTTTTATAGCAGAATGATTTTAATTGAAGATCCAAGTTTTAAAAATCTACCTTTTAAGTGGGATGAGTTTTTATTTGGATTTTTGTACTCAGTGGGACATGGACTCAGAATCTAAATGTTTATTCAGAATTTTAAAGAATGCTTTTTCAGGTAGATTGCAGCTTGTAAAATTTAAAAAGATCTAGGCTAAATGAGGAAAAAAAAACCATTGTGGTAAATTATCCAGGATTTGTGTGACTCTCTGTACAAATTTTATTGAAATTTGAGTTTGTTTATATGTCAAAGTATACGCCTCCTAAATTTATATCAAATGTTTATTTTGTTCTATTTATTTATTATAAATTTTATTTTTACTTGTTGGTTTTCATATAATTATATGTTGAGTTATCTTAAGAAAACTTTGGAAAAATAAAGGATGGGAAAAAGAGGGCTCAGTCTGCCAACATGAATTTAATGAAAAGTTTGATTTTTTTTTTTTTTTTTTTTTTTTTTAATGTACAATTTTAAAATTGTGTAATAGATGTTGTGCAGCAAGCAGCATGGTGGTTAACACTACTGCCTCACAGCTAGATTGACATCTAGGTCTGGGTTAAATTCTACTTTGGCTCTCTGTGTGGAGTTTGCATGTTTTCCCTGTGTCTGTGTGGGTTCCTTCAAATAAAAGCATAAAAGTATTTTTTCTCCTCTGCTGTGTAATTTTTGGTTGGGACAAATGCGCCTGTCTCCAATATTAGGGGGGACACGTCCCCTCCATCCCCCCCGGTTCCTACACCTATGCATTTCTCACCTTTAAACAAGGTTAGACATATTCAATCCTGGATGATGGGTCTCAGTGTACCACTCTTCTCCTTGCTGCAGCAGAGACTGAACTGGTGATTCTGAAGATACGGTCCTCAGAACTGTCTGGCAAGACCTCAGAGTTTTAGCATGGCACTGCAGTGTCTTTCTCCATTTCCCCAGCTGAGAGTGGTCCTTTAAGATACAGAGGGCATTCACAGCATGAACACACATACCCAAAGAAAGCATTTCAGAGGAGGTATAAGCACTTGAGAGGTCTCCCTATTCTGTCACGTAACAGAGTGCACCCTTTGTTGTTAAGTGGGTCATATTATCCCCACCTCATCACTCCAGTAGAAACTATGCATCTGGGGACCAGCAGCAGTGAAGATGAGGATGCCAGACCCCCCACCCTTCAGACATTTAAACTTTAAAGTTTAGTTTAACCTCAAAGTATTCAGGTATGTCTGGGAGAAAGAAGTGAGATGTGTGACAGGTACTTTGTATGCCACCATCCAGACACAGACTGCATGGTGGCATGAGGTGCTGAAGACAGTACTGATAGAAGCTGAAGGGATTTTAAATGCTAAATCACTGGGTTATGTGTCAATTGATGCGGCAGATGCTGATCCATAACTCCCAACTTGCTCCTCATGGGGCGGCCGGACTCCTCTCTGCTGCAGGTTGTATGTGCAGAGTCAGAGCTCCTGAGCCATTGCCGCTGGAGGCATACTCAAGTACTGGCTGATCAATTTTGGAGACATTTTATCAGGCAGTATCTAATGTGTTTTTCTCTGTGTCAGTTCAAAGAAGACGAGATAACTGAATGATGAATCACATCATTGGAAAAAACCTTTTACGATTACCTTTTCTTGGCAGATTGCTTCAGAGGAAAGGCTTGAATGCACACTCTTCTGAATTTGCAGGTGTAAATCAAAAGAACTAAGGAAATTATTCTGCATGAAGAGAAAAAGGAAAACAAAAAAACACACAACCAATTTATCCTAACTAAAGACTAAAACTTCTGATGAAGTGTAATTTCCCTTCAGTAAATGAAAAATTAATGCTTTTCAGCCTTCCTTGAAATGGTTTTGAAGAGGTAATGCCCACTCATTTCATATGCTGCAGTTAATTCATCATTTTGCCCACCCCAGTAATATAAGTGAGTTTAAGATATAGACAACCAACTTCTGTAAAGCAGTTTAAAAGCGCTTTAAATCCCAAATTGTTCATACATTTGAACTTGACTGTAAGATGCATGCATAACATAATTGTACTTATTTGTTCCATAACACAATTGTTTGTTTTAATTGTAAAACACACTGTAATTCAAAACTGATATTATGACAGTCTTTGATAATACAATATTTCAAAAGAATCAAATCAAATTTTGAAATGGAAAGCTTAGTACTCTCATATAATTGTAGGACTTCAAGGAAATTATATTTTATTATAATATATGGATTGGGATGTGTGTATGCGCTACTACTTTATGCAACTTCATTGACTGAACTGATGTCTTTCTTGGCCAGGACACTAAAAGGGAATTTTTAATCTCAAGAGCCTCATTTTTCCAGCCTAAATAAAGATTGAATAAATAAAATTAAATAAATCACTAAACAGCTGTCTGACTGTCTGTCTCTCTCTGTCTCTCTCTCTCTCTCTCTGTGTGTGTGTCTCCCTGCAAACCATCAGAATCTGAGAAACCAAGGTTGCCACACAAGTATATCTTAGGCCCCTGAAGGTTCTTATCAATATCATATGTTCTGAAATCATTGTATTATCTAGCAACTACCAAGCAAAAGGACAATTTTTGACGCTTATGCAACAAAACCATAGTATTTTATTTTTATTTCACAAAACAATAGGCAATGTAATTTGTTTCCACCAAAGTTTAATTATGCATCATATACTCACGATGCTTATGAAAGCATCACATTGTTTTTGTCACATCAACAACATTTAATTTATATCCGCAAAAGTTGAATTATGCATGTCTAGCAACCACCAAGCAACGGGTTACAATGACCCATTTTTAACATAGTAACATCTGCCACCCCTATTTTTGATGTATTTCTACTTTTCCAAAAGTAATAAAGTACATCAGTTTGACAACAGCACGAACAGACCAAACAATGTGGGTGTGTACTAGTAAATCAAATGTAAGGTGAATCCGCGTGTAGTGCGGTCATGTTGGCATCAGATGGCGCCACTGTTGTTCCATTTCCGTTTGGGACCAAATCTCAGTTTTCTCCTTCTTCCAGGTGCGGAGGTTGAGCCTTTCCGCTCTCCGTACAGGAATTTGAGTACTGCATTACGTCAGTCATCCTGCCAGCGGCGACAGTCCAGGAGGTCTTAGCTCACTTTTTCTCTCTCGCTCTCCCCGCGTGAAGGATTAAAAGGCATTTGTATTTTCTTCCCGCTGCATTTAGAGGTGGGAATTTTGGACGGACGGCGAAGAGGAATGAAAGTGTGAAGCGGCTCCTCACGGCTCTTCTCTTCAGTATGAGAAGTTTGTAAAAACAGGACTTGAATATCGACGACACTCTCGCGGAGTAGATGGAGGAGCCAGAAGGTAAGCGGCATTTCAGATTGTAACTTTATACTGAAGTGATGCCACATTGTTGCAGTTTTAAAGAGCATTGTTTCTCTGCCTAAAGCACTGCCTTCATACAATGTTTTACCTTTTTAAAACCGGACTTTTTGGAGCGTGTTCGCAGCGGCGCGTCTACCTATTTACTCGCTCCCAGATCCCAGTTAAACCAGTATTACGGATTTCAGATGAGGTTTCGGTGCTACACCTATTTTAAGGCACTGCTCCTTTCTTTTTCTGCAGATAAATGTTACTGTGCGGGCTGCAGAGGAAAAATTCAAGACTCATTTCAAATGAAAGTCCTCCAGGACACCTGGCACAACGCCTGCTTTAAGTAAGTGGCTGCAGATTATGATTTTAATCACGCCTGTAAGTACTCTCATTACTGTAATGAGCACAGTTTTGTCACTCATACTCGGATGACTGAAGACTTTGTGTATAAGGAGGGGGGGATTAGGTTTTCTGTTTGTTGTTTACTTTGTTTGGATGTACTTACAAATGGATAATCCTAGAAGTTTCTGTTCTGTAGCCTAAACACAGACTCGTGTCTCTTTCAACAATTTCCCATTGTTTTTGCGCCTCTCTGCACAAAATGCACTATGTAGGATGTCATGCCTGCCGCGGTCCCCGCTGACAGATCTCCTCCCCGGGAGGACTTTGCCCCTTCTGCTCGAAAGCTTAATGATTGCCACTTTGGAGATGATGTGAGCTCTCTGGTTCGCACGGATCACTGACCTGTAGTGGGACGTATTTCTGTGTGTGACAGTTAACTAGTTGCCAACATACTGTACATGTCAACATTATATAAGACTCACAGGGTTTTTTTTACTGTGGTGATTCACGTTTTTCCCCAGGTGAAATGAAATGTCTCAGATTATTTAACAGGAATGTGACATGATACTTTACTGTAGGATCACAGTTGCATTTACTGGGTTTTATTTAACTAACGTCATAAAACAGACCAGCAAAAACTGGCTTCCTGAATCTGTAAAATGTTGCTCATTGGAGGATTTTTTTTTTCTCTCTCTCTCAGAAGACACACAAAACAGAAACAAGTACATCCAAAAACGTCCTTTGGTTTTTGGGACTGGCTCAGGCACTAAAAATAGAACACATTTAATATTTCCTATGTTGACTGATTCTAACAACTGGGGAGAAAAAAAAAAAAAAGAAAAGATGTCTTTAGCCGCTATCTGGCAGTATCCTTACATAACCTGGGATTTCACTCTTTTCAAACACCGACTTCTCATTATCACATGCAGCTTATTGTATTATCTCAGCGACAAGGATCCCGACACAGCTGTATTACTCACCCTTGATGTTCTCCCTCCCTTTGTGCTTTTATGCCTTTTCACATTTTTGGAATTCTGTTTTATCTCTTTGTCTGAAAAGTTCCTTTCTTTGAAAATTTTTTGCATATATGAGATATTTTGCTTGGGTGTTTGTTTTTCTAAGCACCATTGTTAGCTGATGCCATCACCGCTCACATTCTTAGCAAGACAAAACTCGTTAAACAAACAAAAATAAAAAAAAAATGTCCTTGCTAATGTGATACCCTGTGGTGTTCCTATTCTCTATTGTCAACATGCTGTCCCTTTGCCCCCTGTATACCTCCACCTTGTGTAACATTCTTGTGAGACGGCGTCACTCTTGTTCCATTAAAACCTGGCAGTGTTATTCAGGCCTATAGGTAATGGCACGTTCAGCCTTGTAGTGTTCTGCATTCCTAGACGGCGAATCAGAGATGTGAGTTCTATGTCTCGAAAACTACAGAAGTCTTTGTTGTTTTCTAGAGAAAACTTGATATTTCCTATCTTGTTCATCACTTTCCACCCATATAACCGCAGATCTTAATTGCAGTTATCTTTAGTAAAAATAGACTTTCCCATGCATGAGAGATTTGCGTGAGGAAAAACAGAAATAGAGTCTACAGCTAAATTTTAACACTACTATTTTTCTTTTAGTGCTTCATTTGCAGTGCAGACATTAAACAGTGTTCAGTTCAATTAATTGCTTGAATTTCAAGGCAAAAAAAAAAAATGCTGTCACATTTGCTGCTTTTTAATGGGCAGATTTGGTGCTTCTATCATGCCTATTATAAAGTGAAATTTTTAGGTGTTTGAAAAGTGGATTGGATTAAGACAAATCTCTGGGAAATTGCACCAAATAGGAATGGAGTGTCATGTCCGTAGTGCCTAAGATAGAAGGCTGAAGGCTGAACATACTGTGTGTCAAATACACATCCATGCTAACCTCTGTCCACCACCAAAACAGCCCACAGTGAGCACATGAGCACCAAAACTGGACCACAGAGCACTGGAAGGAGGTGACAAATCATGTTTTTATTTAGAAGATGGGGATGTTTGGATGTTTATGCCTCATTTAGCCTACCTGGGAAGCGATAACATCAGGATGCGCTGTTGGAAGAAGGCCACCCAGTGGAGGCTGTGAGATGCTCTGGGAAATGTTCTTTTTGAAAACCTTAGGACCTTCTTGTGGATGTTACTTAGCCCTTCATTGCAAGTATTTTTCCTGATGGCAGTGTCTTCTATTAGCATAATAAAAAGTTGACATTCTTGACTTGGCCTCCAAATCCTCCAGATCTGATTCCAGTTGAACTTTTGTGGGGCATGTGCAGGGAACCTAAGTCTGATCCATGGAGGCCCATTTCACAACTTTGAAGACTTAAAAGATCTGTGGCTAACTTGTTGGTGCTAAATCTGTTGTACACACACAAAAAGCAAAACAAAACAAAAAAAAAAAAACACAGGTCTTCAAGGCCGCATGCAAAGGATCATCTTTATATCATTACTGTATCCATACTCTAACAAAGGACTCCAACAGGAATGCATATTTAAGGAAATGGGTAGTGTTTACTTTTATAGTGTTTGTGCTGCCAGGACAACTGTATTCTTCGCCGAATAACCACCTGTTACACACCCATTCAGCACTATACAAGGAAGTTTGGTGTTTTCATAACCACACTTACAACACGTAAAGTAGATAATAAAAAGAACATAATGTACAGTAATTATAGTTTATAAGGTGTTTTTTTTTCTTCTTTTTTCTAGGAATGCTTTTTGTTCAGAACTTTTTTTTTTTTTTTTTTTTCGTTTGTTCTGCCCCACCTAGACATATACAGGATGTTGTACATTCAATATCTGTTGAAATAATGCACCAGTTTTTTTTTCTTTTTTATTTGTATGTATCTAGCTAATGGGATTATGAATATGTTGGTACCTTTAGGCATTGTTGATACTGTGCTGACATTACTCTTCTGTATGCTACAGCCTGACAGATATTTGCTAATGTCTTTGTGTAAGTGGAAGTTTTTGTGGCATAGATTCAACAAGGTAATGGAAACATTCCTCTGAGATTTTGATCCATATTGGCATGATAGCATCACACAGCTGCTGCAGATTTGTTGGCTGCACATCCATGATGTGAATCTCCCGTTCCACCACATCCCAAAGGTGCTCTATCAGATTGAGATCTGGTGACTGTGGAGACCATTTGAGTACAGTGAACACATTGCCATGTTCAAGCAAACATTTAGAGATTATTTGAGCTTTGTGACATGGCGTGTTATCCTGCTGGAAGCAGCCATCAAAAGATGGGTACACTGTGGTCATAAAGGGATGGACATGATCAGTAAGGGAAGGCTGTGACATTTAAACAATGCTCAGTTGGTACTAAAGCGCCCAAACTGTGCAAAAAAATAGCCTCCACACCATTACATCAGCAGAAACATCATTTATAAAAGACAGGCTGGATTCATGCTTTCATGTTGTTTATGCCAATTTCTGGTCCTACCATCTGAATGTTGCAGCAGAAATCAAGACTCATCAGACCAGGCAATATTTTTCCAATTTTCTGTTGTCATGTTTCAGTGAGCCTGTGTGATTTGTAGGCTTAGTTTCCCTTTCTTTGCTGACAGGAGTGGCACCCAGTGTTGGAGCCCATCTGCTTCAACATTCAGCATGTTGTGCATTCAGTGTTTAATTGGTTATTTGAGTTGCTGTTGCCTTCCTGTCAGCTCAAAGCCATCCAGCCATTCTCCTCTGACTAAGGCATTTTCACCCAGAGAGCTTCCACTCACTGGATATTTTCTATTTTTTTGGACCGTTTTCTAGAGATGGTTGTGTGGTTAAACTACCAGAAGATCAGTAGTTTCTGAAAATATTCAGAAACTGCAACTGAAAATATTTCTGAAATATTCAAACCAACCCATCTGGCACCAGCAACATGCCAATAACAGTGGTGTCATGATACAGCAATACATGGCAATATCTTAGAAAAAATATACACCTAAGAAAAAGGCGATGATCCGTAAATGTTCTTTGCAGTTTAGCTCATTTCAGTTTACTTTTCTTTTCATAACCTCCACCAATTGTAATGATGTAGTGACTCTTGTAAAGTAAAAACATTGATAGCTGGCGTGATAATTGTATTGCAGCAGGAACAATACAGTATATTGCCGCATCTATATTTTGTCCCACTCCTAATGATACATTTATAAATACTGCCATTTATCATTTAGTATTGTCATTTGGGTACTGCAATGTATTGTTACTTGGCTGATATGCATGCCATTAATGGTACATCTTTTGATTGAGTGTTTAATTATTTTATGAAAATTTGTGTAATATTGCATCATAACCAGACAAATCAGATGTTTGGCCTTTAGTGCTGCTGTGACCACAGCTGCATAGCAAGCATTACTCATGCGGTCTTGATCTCAGCATAATTATTTTGCTCTGTTACCCCCTCATCACACCACATTGTGATGCATCAAGCTGTATTTATTTTTTTAAATGTTGCTTTCATGTCGGAGGAAAAAGGTTTGTTTTGTGACTTTTTTTTTTGGTCACAAGGACATAAATATGGATCTGTTTCATGTCACGTCTTCTCTGCCTTAGAGCCAGCAGTTCTCCCATTCTCCACTTTTCTTTCTGCAGCACAGACAAACATGTGGTCTTTCCTCCAAAGGACAGCTCCTTCTTAAGTAATGCCAGAAAACTCTGAAATATCTGGAGTCTGTGCCAAAGTCAATAATCCTGGATGAACTATACCTACAGTGGAGAGAACGTGATACACGAATCTCAGCTGAAGACTGCAGCCAGCACCGAAATGAAATGAAAATGCATCCAACCAGCATTTAAAATAATGATGCTGATGCTTTTCACCTGAAGGGCAAAATAATGAGCAGAGCCACAATAATCATGGTGAAAATGGTTCAATGTTTAATGTCATAGTCAGTCGTAGTCACACCTGCTATGTTCCTTATGTGTTTAAGTTCAAGAGAAATCAGTGCCGTGAACAGCTTCTCAGCCCTGTTCAAATGCAAATAGATGAACGGGGTGACATCTGACTTTCACTGTGACACATTTGTCTGTGTCATCATAGAGACATCAGGATTCCGAGGTAGAAGGGGAAAAAAAAAAAAAAAAAAAGCTTGAGGAATGATTTGCAGAGTCGGGCAAAACTGGCTGCAGACACTTCAGTAACCTAATCGCTCATAAAGTGGCTCATCCTGGATTGTGCCCTGGCAGTTAAATCTGCTGCCATCATTTTGCATAACCAGTGCAGCTTGTTCAAGGAGCACTCATAGCCTGCAGGTGCTTCCCACTCTGCTGGCAACTTCAGCATTCTTCGCTCTGAACATTTTGTCCCAAAGTCTTAAATATCCTCTTAGATCTGCCAAATATCTTCTCAGGAAGCTGTTTAGATTAGCAGCTAGGGTAGTATAACAGGATCAGGAGTTGAACCTAGTTATAAGTAGTGTTGCTTCTTAATAGGGAGATTAATTAGACTATTTAAAGAATAGAAGTACAATGAGAGACTCAGAGCTCCTCAACCCAGGATGGTAGATACCTTCTGAGCTAACGGGGCTAACAGTGTGACTTGTTCGTAATTAACCGGCCTACATAAGGAAATGAACTGTAGTCAAAAACTTTAAACTCTTTCTTGGACCTGGCTATAGGTTATAGTGATCATAAATCCCATTAGGCACTGAATGAAGATTTAGCAGCCATAGTGGCATTGTGCAGTCTTCAAGTAAATGAATTTTCCCCAAATCCACCATCTGCTTCTTCAAAAATGGAACATTTTTATTTATTTAGTTAGTTATTTTTGTGACCCCATGCCCCTCTAACACTACACAAATAACAGCACACATGCAAACCCTGGCACATTTCCGCTACAAGGTGTTCGTAGTGCTGTACACCTTGTAAAAGATAGTTTGTCATGTTAATGTCTGGAATATGCCCCCAGCTAATTTTGTAAGTTTGACTGCTGGTTTCTGTAGGAATGTTCTTTTATCATTAAACACAGCCTATGGTGTGGAAGAAATGTGATATGAGAAACAAGGATGTGATAAATTTACAGATAGCTTACCAAGTTTGTTAAGAAATATTTGAACCCAAATGTCCCTGACTTCAAGATAAAACATGGATGCAGCAACTGTGGTTTCACTGTTTGGTTTTTGGCTCCACATTTTGAAGCTTCAACATTAGAGTTTTGGCTGTAGCTGAGTTTTTGAAGCCAGAAGTTACCTTTTTATCTAGATGAAAGGGTGGAGTGTGAATCTGCAGACTCGGTTAACAAGCTGCATTCATAAATTGTATGGGTGCAGCACAGACACACCTATCATCTAATTAGTTCTAAGCAGTGGATTAATACTATAATTTTGTTCTCCAAAATAGAAACACAAACGTCTGGGATGGCGTAACCCCACAGCAAGCCAAATTATTAGGCAGGTAATCCATTTAAGATGCTTCACTACCACACACACAAGTGAAGGTCAGGTCCAACAACTGGAAGTAGCAGATGATGCTTATCAGCATAGCCACACCCCTAACTGAATTCTCCCAGTGAACGAGTTAAGAAATTCACATCCATAGAGACCAAAACCATTTTGTGTGTGTGTGTGTGTGTGTGTGTGTGTGTGTGTGCGCGCTGTTTGGAGCCAACCTCAAGTGGCTGCTTGAGGAACTGCAGTTTTTGCTACTTCCACACTGGCTGAATTTTTCAGCTGGGGAGGTTGCCAGTTGATTACAAGGCAGATAGAAGAGTGTCAGCCAAGTGCAGGAGAGTTAGTGGCTATTTCACAGGTTTCCAGCATATGTGACACAGCATGCAAAAACCAGGCAAAAGTCCAAAATTTTCATTATTTGCATTTCCTGGAATTTCAAAACTTCTAGATTAACAAGCAAAAATAGATTTCATTTATCTTTCGTTGTGTATTTTCTATGAATTTTTAACTTGAAGACGTCAAACCCTGTGTGTTCTTTGAATTATTGTGGTTTGCAAATAAACTAGTGATTAAAAACTCCAATAGTTTTACAAGAAGCTGTCGCTCGATCACAATCCACACAGCGTTATCACCACAGACTAAAGATGAAAAAGTTGCCAGCGTCACTAACGGGGCAAATTTCACTGACTGACTGGCCACATTGCACCCCTAGGTATGTGTGGCTGCACCAACCTCTGAACTATCAGGTCATAGCTGAGAGGTGTGCTGGGTGAGGATTTGGGGCAAAATAGTGGGTTTTTTGGGGGGCGGGGGGTTGTTGTTTTTGATAGTTTGCCCTTCAGAAACTGTTCATTAAACTAAAATTTTCCAACAGTTTTTTTTGACAGATATTAGACACTAAAGTTAAAATAACAAGCATAAGAAATATTGGTAAGTCTG
Organism: Archocentrus centrarchus; assembly: GCF_007364275.1. Lineage (NCBI taxonomy): Eukaryota > Metazoa > Chordata > Actinopteri > Cichliformes > Cichlidae > Archocentrus > Archocentrus centrarchus. The sequence continues at coordinate 14,226,228 of NC_044354.1, read as the reverse complement.
ATTCTTGATTATGTCATTGTTTGGCTGTTTTTGTGCACAGCTGGGATCCTTAGTCTGCATCTTTGGCCGGCTTTTCCCGTCCTGTCTCTCATTTATTTGGACATCCATGTAGTGAAATAACAGGCTTTTGAGACTTGTTTTACATTCTTGCTTTACATTTTTGAAATCTGTTTTTTGCCTCTGTAATGCTGAGTTTTGTTTTGTTTTTTCCTGTCCTCCTAGATGCTCTGTGTGCTGTGATCACCTTACTAACTGGTACTATGAGAAGGACGGCAAGCTGTACTGTCGCAAACACTACTGGGAAAACTTTGGAGAGCTCTGTCATGGTTGCTCTCTCCTCATGACTGGACCTGCGATGGTAAGTCTGCTGCATTGAGTCTTTTACCCCATTGTATGGAGTTTTTTTTAAACTGTCGCTCAAAGACATTGGAATCTGAGCCAACACCTAATCAGTCCCGACTCTACTAATTTTATGTCTCAAAGCACTCTATAGCCTGTAAAAACATTTAGATAACATTGTTCGTTGCTTTTGGCTGGGAGACTACATACAAGCTCAGGGTGTGGTGTGTGTGAAAGAGATGGGCATCTCAGGCGGTCAGGATGCAATTAAAGGTGCGATCAAGTTACATGTTTTTACAAATTTACTCGTGCTCAAACTGAAAGGATATATTTGATTTGACTCATCTCTTGCAAATCCAGCAACTTTACAGAAATGCTGCACAAACATGTGCTGGACTTCTCTTTAAAAGCTTGTATGACATGCTGACCTGGTCTGGTCTGGCTTGGCATTCAGCCCTCTCGTGTTAAAGACCTGAAAATACCAGAGTTATCTGTACTCTGGTGTAGAATGAGCATTACAAACCACCAGACCGTTTTTCTGTTTGCTCTTCTGTTTTCTTTCTTTCTGTTTTTTTTTTTTTTTGAGACTCAGCGCTGGGTCGAGACTGTTTGACCACGGCTGCTACATGTGATTGCCTGGCTTTCAGCGTCTGTCTTGCCATGATCTTATAACACCAACTGCCAACCCATTCCCTGCCTACTTAAATAATGCCAGAAAGCCCACAGACCATGTCAGTACTCTCTGTTCCTGTTTCTCCTTACTGCTCAAGATTAACTCGCATTAAAAGGCAGGGGGCTGTTTTTGTGGCAGTTATTACATTTACAGATGAGTGATACTTCACATGGGCTGCTGCTGGACTTAGCAGAATGCGGTCTAGACTTTACTTGTGAATTACTTTCCCCCCTTGAGGCCCCATTATGTTCCCTCTCAGTACAGAAGTTCTCCACAGTTCTCTGTGGTGGGGTTGCTCCATTGATACTGCCCACATTCTACCACTCATATTGTGATCCATACTGATGGATTCACAAGGATCAAGTATAAAGAATAAGTGACAGTTTTCCAAAAACTAAAAATATAAATAAATTTAAAAAAAATAAAAAATAAAAAAAAGCAACATTGATCAAACTGGAAAAACTGGCATACATTAAATTTAATCCAAATGACAGCCAACATCGATTTTAATATCTACAAATCGAAATGTAAAACTCAGGTGGCCACAAATGGGGTCACTTGTCTAACATGGAGCCAGACTCAAGTTTTTCTTTTTGCCACCAAGCAACACACATAATGGACTCCTCTATTTGGTGCTGGCATCCTGCTTCATCAGCCAGTGAAGCCAAGTGTTTTTGGCAGGGCTGAACTGGCACTGGAGCCTCTCAGCCAGAAAGAAAATCATTGTGGTCCATCAGCGGAGGAGGGTCATGCAGAGCTGCTGCTTGTTAGGTATTCAAGTCCAGAACGCTATTGTTTCTGTCCTGGTTCAGCTAACTGCTAGTTCGTAGATTCATTGCCGATGCTTTTGTATTTCAGAGCACTGTGTTTATGATCAGTTTATGCATTCCCCTATTTGTTTTCCAGTTTCATATTTTCTGCCCACAGCAGGGTTGCCCTTAATTGTCCTTCACTTTGATCTGGCTTTGCCAAGTTTTTACAGCTCTGTGCTGCTGTCTGAGCCTCAGGCAGGTTGTAGCTGCTGTTAGTCACTGGTGGTTTTTCTGTTCTTGGCTTAAAGGCAGGGAGTTACTGACAGACTCCTGAGATGTCACAATGATTTGTCTGACATCACTTAAATCTCCCTGCAGCAGCAGGGAATCCTTTCACAGCACAAAGTTACTGACTCAGAGTTCTGGCAAATGCTGGGAAAATAAAGAACAACTCCCTGTGAGCTTATTGCAGATAACCAAGATGGCTAATCCATGATTTAGTGGCTTCTGTTTGCATCAGAGACAGACAGAAATCAAACCTTTTAGTTTTTCAATGACAATGCAGTGAGAAAACAGAGCTCTTCTTCCTTCTTTTAGCTGCTCCCATTTAGGGATCACCACAGCATATCATCTTCCTTCATCTCACCCTTTCTCTAGCATCCTCCTCTGTCACACTGTGTCACTCTGTCAGCTTTGTAAGTCCTCCTTCGCTACACCCATGGCTAACCTGAGCCCCGTCTGGTCCAGTATGGAAATCACATTTGATGATGTTTGATTTGGCAAAGATTTTAAGCCGGATGCCCCCCCCCCCCCCCCCCCCCCCCCCCCAAAAAAAAGCTGCTCACAGCTTGAAAACATTAAAATTTAAATGGTGATAAAACAGCTGCAAGAACGTCACCGAAAGACATAACCTTACATTAAAGACATTTTTTTGAAGTTATTATAGAGGCATTTAGTGGTTTCTTGCATTCAAGACACCAAAAAACTTAGCATAATATTTTAAAGTAGCAATAGAAACACCACCACCACCGACGATGTCCACATATATAAAGGGTTTTTTTGGGTTTTTTTTTAAACGGGGATTTTTTGGCTTTTGTTTGTTTTTTGTTTTGTTTTTGTTTTTTTCGTTGTTGTTGTTGTTGTTTTGTTTTTTTAATCCCATCCATACAAGTGCTGTTTTGAAAAATGTCTCCACATGAAAACATAAAAAAATATGTCAAGGGCTGTCAGGAGAATGCTGAAGCAACAATATTGTCCAATCAGAAGTCAACAAATAACACAGCACACAGTCTGACCTCAAAAAGGAGATGAAGGTGCACAACTTTGAGGCTGCAAGATAAAATCTTTACTTTCAGCAGTGTCTCCATTAACTTTCCTTTGTCATCTTTGCCTCCTCCTCCTTTTTTCTTTTGTCCACTATTTTAGCTAACGGGAGAACAAAAGGGCCATCCTCTTCCTGTTTTGCTTTCACAATCAGCCTTCGTTTTCACAGGCGATTTTTGTACCTGACCGTAGACAAAACTGCCCAATGCAAGTGAGATTTCTAGGCAGCCAATTTAAACCCTGACACTACTGTGCAATTGGCATTTATTTCATCATCAGTTAAAACCAGAAGTTTGCCTATTGCCCGTTTTTGCTTTTAATTAAGTTAAAATTACTCGCTTCCTGGAGGGTAGACACATTATCTCATCTTGCATGAGAGACGTGCATGCATTTCAGAAAGGGAAATTGATGAGTGATAGGTAGGCAGTGTCAGTGAGAGCTAAAGCAGCTGATAGTTTCAGGTCATTGAGAGGAAGAAAGCCAGCAAGAAGAGTGTGTCAGATCTGCATAGGGTGATGTCATAACAGATTCCAGACAGGCTGAGAGTGAAGCAGGTGTTACGACTATGTCACCCCACACAGTGGGAGGAGGGCAGAAAACAACATGCAGAGCAGCTCACCTCTTACAAGCAAAGCACAACTGAACAAGACGGCAGCCTCGACGTGTTACTTCTGAATGAGCCCGTTTGTTTCTGGTTCCAGGTGGCTGGAGAACATAAGTACCATCCTGAGTGTTTTGTGTGCTTGAGCTGCAAGGTGGTCATTGAAGACAGGGATACCTACGCTTTAGTCGAGAGGTCGAAACTCTACTGGTAAGTCACCTGCACAGGGTTTCTTTAAAGATGTTTGAAATGTTGAGAACTGCTTGGAGAAGTTTCTGTATCAGTTATAGGGTCTTAACATGCAAGTATCGGTATGAAGGCTGGTTTTATAGTCTGTAGGTAAAGGTTGTAAACTCGTTAATAGACCACTCAAACAACCAGTGGGACATTCCATGAATATCAGTCAGTGCCTCCCACTAATGCCATCTCAATGACCGGCTGTTATCGCAGAAAAGAATAAAATAAATTAGAATATTTAGTGAAGCTGGGCACATTTTTAGTTCACATTAGAATTCCTTTTTTTTTTTTTTTTTTGAGCCCTTACAACTATGGTTTGGGATTTTATGCTGTAACTTCCTTTGACCAGCCGTCTGTCCCACATGGTGATATGTCCCTTAAGAATGAACTTTTTGAACTTTTTCTCCAGTGAATTGTGACAAAACAGATAAAACACCAAGAGTCCTTATGCTTGTTTGTGTTACTCTATGGCATAGATGGTAAATTGGTGCACTTTTTCTATTACAGGTTAAAAAATGTTTTTAGAGACTTCAGATTAAGATGCTTGGTGTAGGTCTAAACCAGATTTGTTGAGGGTCTTTTTTTTTTATATGGAATAACCCAATAATGGCAGAGTCTTTAAGCTGAGTTCTTGTCCCATCTTTCTCTATATTTTCTTGCATTTAATTGTACTGCCCAGTGCCAAGCATGTCATCAAAAATTAAATGTTTACGCTCAAGTGTGATTGCTCATGGTTCGGTGACTTTCTGTTACTGTGTCCTCTGAACCAGAATTTAATAAAATGCGCATCTGTCTTCTCCTGTTGTGAACAGTGGCCAGTGCTACAAGCAGGAGGTTCTCACACCCATGTTGGAAAAACGCTCGCACGACTCTGTCCTAGACTCCCTGCCCCACACAGTGACTCTTATCTCGATGCCTTCTGCAGCCAATGGGAAGAGAGGCCTCTCTGTGTCAGTGCTGAGGGATGTCAACGGCTCAGCTAGTGTTCAGGTCAAAGAGTAAGTGGGACCTTGTGGTGTCTGACTCCGTGCCTGTCTTTGCTGGTCCATGGGAACAGCATGAGTAACACGTTACGTAACACTGATTATAGGGTGACTAATTACAGGTGTGTGTAAATAAGCCACTGAAAGAAAAAGTAGTTATTGACAGATTAATATTGTATACAAGTGTGTTTTAGTTTTGAGTCCTGATGGGGTTTTTTTTTTGTTTTTTTTTTTGTTTTTTAAATCAGTACATTTATTTTAGAGTGCCATCCCTCATTTATTCATGCTGCTACTGTTTTTCAGGGTCAGAGGGATGCTTATTAGTCCAGAGGTTCGAAATGCCATCCATGTTGGAGACCGGATTCTGGAGATCAATGGCCTTCCTGTAGCGACTCTGATGGAGCAGGAGGTGGGCTTGCATATTACCTCTGATACTTACGGAGCGATAAGTGAAATCATTCAACCGAGTCTAATTAATTTCCTCATTAATGTGATTCCTTGAGTGCACTTTAGCATAGCAATGCTGTTTGACAATCGCTGCACATTTGATTTTTGACATTCTTCCCATTCCTCATTGATTTATACATACTTAAGCTGGGACAGAAAGGTATGTGGAATGAATGCACTTACAGGCTAATTCCCATGATCTCAGGGCTGCACCATGAAATTCAAACACAATCCTCATTGTCTTGTTTTTGAGTGGTTGGCTCCTTTTCGATATTTTCATTTTTCTCAAAGATTTGTTCTTGTCAAACATCAAAGTGGAATTTCACCAGATAAATCAGATACAGTCCATTTTGTGCTTTTAGTTTTTAAAATAATTTTAAAAAATGCATAAATGAAAACAAATATACAATAAAAGAAAATTTATGGCACTGCCCAACATGAAATGACAGACATCATTTTGATCTCATCTTTTAGCAAGTTACCATTTTGAGTAGTTTAATGTTGTTGAATGAATACACTAACCCACAGAGTTGGATTTACACTCCCCTCCAAAAGTATTTGATCAGCGAGGCCAGCGATGTCCCTTTATTTTTGCTGTAGACTGAAAACATTTGGGTTTGACATAAAAAAAAAAAATCAATATGAGACAAAAGTTCAACAACTCAGCTTTTATTTCAAGGTATTTAAACTGGATCTGATACACAGATCAGAAGAATGCACCCTTTGCCTAAACCCACACATTTTTCTTATGAGTAAAAGTATGGGAACAGATAAACTTAAAATAGGTTAAAGTGAATAAGACTTAATATTTAGATGCAAATCCTTTGCTTGCTATAACTGCATCAAACCTGTGACCTACTGACATCACTAAACTTTTGCATTCTTCTTTTTTGATGCTTTTCCAGGCTCTCATCGCAGCCTCGTTCAGTTGTTTGTTTTTGGGGGGGGGGGGGGGGGGGGGGGGGGGGGGGGGGGGGGGGGTTAATCCCTTCAGTCTCCGCTTTAGCAGGTAAAATGCTATATAGAGTTTGGCCTAGTCAGTCTCCACACTTAGTCTAAAATCTTCCGCTTCCTGCCCCTGATGAACTCCTTTGTAGTTTTGGCAGTGTGTTTTTGGTCATTATCTTGCTGCATGATGAAGGCTCTCCCATTCAGTTTTTTTTTTTATCTTTCTTTAAATTGACAGACAAAATGTTTCTGTAGACTTCTGAGCTCATTGCACTGCTGCCATCATACATGACTTTATCAATGAAGCTTAATGTGCCCGTCCCAGAAGAAGCCATGCAAGCTCAAGCCATGACATTACCTTTGAGCGTTTCATAGATGAGCTTGTATGTTTGGGATCATGAGCAGATCCTTTCTTTCTCCAAACTTTAGCCTTTCCATCACATTGGCAAAGGTTCATCTCTCATCAGTCCATAATACTTTATCCCAGAACTCCTGAGGCTTGTCTCTGAACTTCTTGGCAAATTCCAGTCTGGCCTTCCTGTTCTTTCTAATTAGTGGTGAAGATTGTGATACCTTCACCTCTGCCCTCTGGAGGTTGTTGCTGATGTTACTAACAGTTGTTTTAGGGTCTTTCTTTATGGCACTTAAAATGTTTCTGTCATCAACTGCTGTTGATTTCTTTGGTCTACCTGTTCAACATCTGTTACTTAGAACACCAGCGGCAACTTTCTTCTTCAGGACATCCCAAACAGTTTACTGGCTATGGATAATGTTTGTGCAATGGCTCTGATTGATTTCCCATCTTCTCTCAGCTTCACAATTGCTTGATTCTCACCCATAGACAGCTCTCTGGTTTTTGTGTTGGTTACTCCTCTAACTGCAAATCCACAGTCTGCACTGCAGGCAAAACCCTGAAACTGAGCCTAGACATTAAGGACTATTTATTTGAATAATCAATGTAACAGGACACACCTGGGCAACAAACACACCCATCAAGCACGTGTTCCAACACTCTTGCTCACATGCAAAATGGGTGGGTTCAGACAAAAGGTGCTATCTTCTGAATTGTGCATTGGATCTAGATGTAAATACTTGGAAATAAAAGCTGAGATGTTGATCATCTCTCATATTGATTTTTCTTTTTTTATGTCAAACCAAAATGTTTTCAATCTACAGCAAAAATAAAGGGATTGGCCTCACTGCTCCAATACTTTAGGAGAGGAGTGTAGTTTTAAGGTTCTTTAGAGTACTTTACTTGTACCTGACTTATTAGCTGGAAATCTTTTAATAGTCAAACTTTGCAGTGATACAGGGTGCATGGAGAGACACTGCTGTAACAGCAACTTTTTTTTTTCTTCTTTTTTTCTTTACTTTTAAACTTAAGCATATCTAGGCACTCCAAACCCAGAAACTTAATCACTCCTGTCAGCATGCACGTCACAGTAGTTGCAATTGTGTGCTGGGAGTGTTACTGCTTACACACAAAGGTTACTTACTTCCTACAGCACTGGACTTGCGTCACCCACAGGGTTCTTAAAGGAAAGGGCTGAGCCAGTAACAAGACTATGACTGCATCTCATATTTTACCACACGTTGTCATTTGGATAAACAAACGCCCAACTTGAAGACTTGGAGTTGAATCAGGCATCCATGCAGCTATAATTTATGTTTTTATTTATGTTGTTTACAATGTTTTACAAATTATCTTTTTTTTTTTTTTTTTTTCCTCTATTGCATTTGCTTCAATCAAGTCACCCTTAGATGGATAGCAAAGATAGCTTACAATAAGTATTTGTTGGATTCATTGTTAGAAAAGGTGTGATCATGGAAAATCCCATAAATCTAGTTCTAATTTTTCCTCAGGTGGATGATCTTATCCACCGTACCAGTCACACGCTGCAGCTTCTAATAGAGTATGACCCAGTCAGGCAGCGTTTGGACCAGCTAAGGCTAGAATCACCAGGGAACCGACTTGGGGTCCCAGCCACCTCCCGCATGCGCATGTCTTCACCATCTGACACAGTCCTGGAGAGAACAGATGTGGCTGACGATGGCACGCTGAGAAGAAGATCTTTGAGGTATCTGCAAGCAGCCAAAAAGCATACAGCTCGCTTATTTTAGGGTCTATAATGTAAAAGAGAGGTGGATGCATTGTTTGTGATGAGCCACATTGTGTGTGTTTCAGGCGCAGTAACAGTATATGCAAGTCACCAGGACCATATTCTCCTAAGGACCCACCCTTTATTACACGAGACATCGGGCGCTCTGAGTCCTTGAGATCCTCCACTAGCTGCTCTCATCGCATTTTTCGGCCATGTGACCTCATACACGGCGAGATCTTAGGGAAAGGGTTTTTTGGACAGGCCATCAAGGTCAGTCTCCAGCTTCCACCAGCTTTTACAGCATGCTGTTTACTACTGCTGTTCAGTATGTTTTTTTAGGCTTCATGTAATTCATATGTTTCTTCTGTTGCAGGTGACTCATAAAGCCACAGGAGAAGTGATGGTGATGAAGGAGCTGATCCGCTGCGATGAGGAGACCCAGAAAACCTTCCTTAAAGAGGTTGGTAATCTGCAGCAGGGGCCTTACAGAGAGTCCACCGTCTCTGTATGGAGCTAAATCTTTTTTATTTGTTGTTGTTGCCAGAGTCTTGTGGAAGCCTAGTATAAATCAATTTGGGATCATCTGCTTATAATAATCTGAACCTTTTTTTTCTTTCACGTCTGATTTTCAGGTCAAAGTAATGCGAAGCCTTGACCATCCCAATGTTTTGAAGTTTATCGGCGTCCTGTACAAAGACAAGAGGCTCAATTTGATAACTGAGTTTATTGAGGGAGGCACACTGAAGGATTTCATCAGAGACATGGTGAGTTAAAATAGCTGTAAAATCTCTTCCACTCGTCATCCACAGTGGAGCACAAAAACTCTTCAGTGGCCAGAGAGAGAGCGTTTTTCAGCTCAGGAGTTGTGTAGGAGGGGGTGACCTGGAGTAAACTCTGCACTGATACAGGACTCTGGACACTATAATTGGCTGGGTGTGTGTCAACTGACTGGCACGTGGAGTGAGAAAAGTTATAGAAAGTGTTCCTAGGTGAAACTTAAAGAGTTGCGCACCCTCCCCCCCCCCCACCGCCACTGACTATTCAGCACACGCCCCATTGAGGAGAGGGAGAGTGTTTTGTCCCTAATGATACTTAGAGCATGTGGGGGAGGACCGTTTTAGATTTTGTTTATTTCATGAAGGTCTCATTTTGTTTAACATTTCTGTCTTCTACTTGGTGCAAAATCATTATATTTAACGCTGTTATGGCCTCTGAGAGGGCTTCTGTTTATGTCATTGTTTTTTGTTTTGTTTTTTTTTCTTCTGACTAACAGGACCCATTTCCATGGGATCAGAGGGTGAGCTTTGCAAAGGGTATCGCTTCTGGCATGGTAAGTTGGCCTCTTACAAAGAAATAACTAGCCGCTACTTTCACCTGATTGCATGTGACAAGCGTGCACGTCTGTCACACGTTCTGTGGGGATAAAGGGCCACAAATGAACCTGAGATAAATCTAATGAATTCAAAGAAACACGTGACAAAATGTTTATTGAAAGCTACTTTCGAATGCTCCGTTCTTCACAAGGGGTCGCCACAGCTCCACATATTTGATTTGGCAGATTTTTACACTGGGTGGGCTTCCTGAAGCAACCCCAACGGGGTATGTGTCTCCTCGCGGTATCAAACCAGTGGTCTTTCGCTTTTAGGTGAATTGGTGTACCGCTACACTATGAAGCCACTGTTTTAATAAAATATTTATCATTCAAATAAGATAATGTGCTGTAGATCACAATCAATGCAACCCTTTTAATCAGCTTTTTGAGCTTTGAGACCTTAATTTAGAAGATTTGGGCAGATTAATAAATTTACCTATGTGATTTTTCTTTTTTTTTACTTTTTTTCTATTTTAACCTGAATTTCTCCTTTTTGTTTTAGGCTTATCTTCACTCAATGAACATCATCCACAGAGACCTAAATTCTCACAACTGTCTGGTTAAACTGGTATGTGGTATTTCATATCAGAAGCAGATGAACATGATAAAATGTGAACAGTTAGAAAAAGGGGGTTTGACAGGCTAAAAAAAAAAAAAAAAAAAAAAAGAAAAAGGGGGTTTTATTTCAAGAATGAGCAAAAACTGACTTGTAACTAAGACTATTTGCAAGACTTTTTTTTTCCTTTTTTTTTTAACTAGAAAAGTAAAACCTCACATGTAATCTTTCAACAGGACAACACCGTAGTCGTTGCTGATTTTGGACTGTCCCGACTTGTAGTAGAAGAGAAAGTGAAACCTCCACCTGAAAAACCTACTACTAAGAAGCGGTTTAGACGGATTGATCGAAAGAAGCGGTACACGGTTGTGGGAAACCCTTACTGGATGGCTCCAGAGATGCTAAATGGTGAGCTTCACTTCAAAATAAAAAGGAAAAAAGTAACAGCAGCTTGATGTGCACCTATTTTGTAAGTAAATGTATTTATCTGTTATTTCAGGTAAACGTTACGATGAGAAAGTGGACATTTTCTCCTTTGGAATTGTTCTCTGTGAGGTAAGATGCTGATTTTTACTTAGTTTTTAGTCAGTTTTTGGGAAACAATAATAATTTTCAAAACATTTTCTCCTCCTGGCTGCATTATCATGCTGATCATGAATTCAGTAGCCTGATAAAATAATGGAATAGCAAGCAAATTTTGGGGCCAGATGACCTGAAATGCAATAAAAAGTTTCAAATTTAACACCGGAGTATTTATCTGTTTAATGGATTGACGATTATTTATCCCCCTCACTGTGATTCAGATCATTGGACAAGTCTATGCAGACCCCGAGTGCCTCCCCAGGACTTTGGACTTTGGCCTAAATGTTGGCAAGTTTGTGGAGAAGTTTCTCCCTGAAGACTGTCCAACAGCTTTCTTTCCACTGGCTGTAGCCTGCTGTGACCTAACACCAGACAACCGGTGAGCCGCTGCTACTGTTTTAATGGGTTACAGGTTTCAGTTAACTTATTATGAAAAGTTAATGTTCTGCAGATTTGCTAACTGGTAGGGTAAACTTCTTTTAATAACCTGAAAAAGTCGAGCGACACGGCCATGTGAGAGCTGTATCTGCCTTCACTCGAGACGGCATCCAGCCATTAAATGAAACTCTCTGTAGAAGGAGTGAAACAAAAACCCTTTCAGATGCCATCTCAACCTGCTTTCAGAGGGACACGCCTCTGCTACCAGATTGCTTCCTCATGTTTTCTCTCAACCTTGTCCGTCTGGTTTTTAACCTCCGAACCCCTCTCTGTGCCCTCGTTGACCGTGTCCTTTTCTCCTTTTTCTTAGTCCACCTTTCCAGAAGCTTGAGGACTGGTTTGCAGCTCTCTCCCTCAATCAGGAGCTGGGAATCCCCCTGCCAGCCGAACTCGACGAGCTGCATCAGAATCTGAGTCGACTTTATTGGCCTAAAGACGGCTCTCCAAACCAGAGCTCCAGTCAGTCATTAAGCCCAGTGGCAGCCTCTCCAGATAGCTCAAGCATGACAGACAGTGGCACCTAGGACTTCTGCTTATTCTGTCTGTATTTACTTTTTGTGACACCTCTGAACTGCTGCACTGTGGATGAGTTAAAAGAGGAAAATTGTATTGAACCCGAGCCATATTAAAACTGGATAACCTGAGGTAGCTGGACCAATCTGTGTTTGATGGACTGTGTGAGTACCAGTGAACTGCAGTAAGAATGGAAAGACATTTCAAAATGAGGCATTGATTAATTTCTCCCACGCCACTCATTACACAAAAGGCTGTTTTACTGTTTACTCCATACACAAGACAAATGTCCTCCCTGACAGAGGGAAAGCATCTTTCTGAGGCGGAGGACTTTACACTCCCATGTGACAAGAGTTTTCTTTTTTTTTTTTTTTTTTTTTTGAGTTTTGGCTCTGAAGTTGTTGTTGCTGTGTGTGGAATGCACAGATCAGTCCCCGCCCAAAAGAAGAGTCGCTTCACTTCAGCAGCAAAGAAAACAAAGGTCCTTGACAGTCTAGCTCATTGGCATGCCTGAATAAACAGCAGGGCACGAAAAAAAAACCAGGTGTGGCCTGGGGAAGAAATGAAAGGAGAACCCACACTGCTGTTGGTGAGAACAGGCACATGATGGCAAAGAAATGCTCAA